>NC_134144.1:0-7500 GCF_033958435.1 Carettochelys insculpta | reverse complement strand
TAGGGTTAGGGTTAGGGTTAGGGTTAGGGTTAGGGTTAGGGTTAGGGTTAGGGTTAGGGTTAGGGTTAGGGTTAGGGTTAGGGTTAGGGTTAGGGTTAGGGTTAGGGTTAGGGTTAGGGTTAGGGTTAGGGTTAGGGTTAGGGTTAGGGTTAGGGTTAGGGTTAGGGTTAGGGTTAGGGTTAGGGTTAGGGTTAGGGTTAGGGTTAGGGTTAGGGTTAGGGTTAGGGTTAGGGTTAGGGTTAGGGTTAGGGTTAGGGTTAGGGTTAGGGTTAGGGTTAGGGTTAGGGTTAGGGTTAGGGTTAGGGTTAGGGTTAGGGTTAGGGTTAGGGTTAGGGTTAGGGTTAGGGTTAGGGTTAGGGTTAGGGTTAGGGTTAGGGTTAGGGTTAGGGTTAGGGTTAGGGTTAGGGTTAGGGTTAGGGTTAGGGTTAGGGTTAGGGTTAGGGTTAGGGTTAGGGTTAGGGTTAGGGTTAGGGTTAGGGTTAGGGTTAGGGTTAGGGTTAGGGTTAGGGTTAGGGTTAGGGTTAGGGTTAGGGTTAGGGTTAGGGTTAGGGTTAGGGTTAGGGTTAGGGTTAGGGTTAGGGTTAGGGTTAGGGTTAGGGTTAGGGTTAGGGTTAGGGTTAGGGTTAGGGTTAGGGTTAGGGTTAGGGTTAGGGTTAGGGTTAGGGTTAGGGTTAGGGTTAGGGTTAGGGTTAGGGTTAGGGTTAGGGTTAGGGTTAGGGTTAGGGTTAGGGTTAGGGTTAGGGTTAGGGTTAGGGTTAGGGTTAGGGTTAGGGTTAGGGTTAGGGTTAGGGTTAGGGTTAGGGTTAGGGTTAGGGTTAGGGTTAGGGTTAGGGTTAGGGTTAGGGTTAGGGTTAGGGTTAGGGTTAGGGTTAGGGTTAGGGTTAGGGTTAGGGTTAGGGTTAGGGTTAGGGTTAGGGTTAGGGTTAGGGTTAGGGTTAGGGTTAGGGTTAGGGTTAGGGTTAGGGTTAGGGTTAGGGTTAGGGTTAGGGTTAGGGTTAGGGTTAGGGTTAGGGTTAGGGTTAGGGTTAGGGTTAGGGTTAGGGTTAGGGTTAGGGTTAGGGTTAGGGTTAGGGTTAGGGTTAGGGTTAGGGTTAGGGTTAGGGTTAGGGTTAGGGTTAGGGTTAGGGTTAGGGTTAGGGTTAGGGTTAGGGTTAGGGTTAGGGTTAGGGTTAGGGTTAGGGTTAGGGTTAGGGTTAGGGTTAGGGTTAGGGTTAGGGTTAGGGTTAGGGTTAGGGTTAGGGTTAGGGTTAGGGTTAGGGTTAGGGTTAGGGTTAGGGTTAGGGTTAGGGTTAGGGTTAGGGTTAGGGTTAGGGTTAGGGTTAGGGTTAGGGTTAGGGTTAGGGTTAGGGTTAGGGTTAGGGTTAGGGTTAGGGTTAGGGTTAGGGTTAGGGTTAGGGTTAGGGTTAGGGTTAGGGTTAGGGTTAGGGTTAGGGTTAGGGTTAGGGTTAGGGTTAGGGTTAGGGTTAGGGTTAGGGTTAGGGTTAGGGTTAGGGTTAGGGTTAGGGTTAGGGTTAGGGTTAGGGTTAGGGTTAGGGTTAGGGTTAGGGTTAGGGTTAGGGTTAGGGTTAGGGTTAGGGTTAGGGTTAGGGTTAGGGTTAGGGTTAGGGTTAGGGTTAGGGTTAGGGTTAGGGTTAGGGTTAGGGTTAGGGTTAGGGTTAGGGTTAGGGTTAGGGTTAGGGTTAGGGTTAGGGTTAGGGTTAGGGTTAGGGTTAGGGTTAGGGTTAGGGTTAGGGTTAGGGTTAGGGTTAGGGTTAGGGTTAGGGTTAGGGTTAGGGTTAGGGTTAGGGTTAGGGTTAGGGTTAGGGTTAGGGTTAGGGTTAGGGTTAGGGTTAGGGTTAGGGTTAGGGTTAGGGTTAGGGTTAGGGTTAGGGTTAGGGTTAGGGTTAGGGTTAGGGTTAGGGTTAGGGTTAGGGTTAGGGTTAGGGTTAGGGTTAGGGTTAGGGTTAGGGTTAGGGTTAGGGTTAGGGTTAGGGTTAGGGTTAGGGTTAGGGTTAGGGTTAGGGTTAGGGTTAGGGTTAGGGTTAGGGTTAGGGTTAGGGTTAGGGTTAGGGTTAGGGTTAGGGTTAGGGTTAGGGTTAGGGTTAGGGTTAGGGTTAGGGTTAGGGTTAGGGTTAGGGTTAGGGTTAGGGTTAGGGTTAGGGTTAGGGTTAGGGTTAGGGTTAGGGTTAGGGTTAGGGTTAGGGTTAGGGTTAGGGTTAGGGTTAGGGTTAGGGTTAGGGTTAGGGTTAGGGTTAGGGTTAGGGTTAGGGTTAGGGTTAGGGTTAGGGTTAGGGTTAGGGTTAGGGTTAGGGTTAGGGTTAGGGTTAGGGTTAGGGTTAGGGTTAGGGTTAGGGTTAGGGTTAGGGTTAGGGTTAGGGTTAGGGTTAGGGTTAGGGTTAGGGTTAGGGTTAGGGTTAGGGTTAGGGTTAGGGTTAGGGTTAGGGTTAGGGTTAGGGTTAGGGTTAGGGTTAGGGTTAGGGTTAGGGTTAGGGTTAGGGTTAGGGTTAGGGTTAGGGTTAGGGTTAGGGTTAGGGTTAGGGTTAGGGTTAGGGTTAGGGTTAGGGTTAGGGTTAGGGTTAGGGTTAGGGTTAGGGTTAGGGTTAGGGTTAGGGTTAGGGTTAGGGTTAGGGTTAGGGTTAGGGTTAGGGTTAGGGTTAGGGTTAGGGTTAGGGTTAGGGTTAGGGTTAGGGTTAGGGTTAGGGTTAGGGTTAGGGTTAGGGTTAGGGTTAGGGTTAGGGTTAGGGTTAGGGTTAGGGTTAGGGTTAGGGTTAGGGTTAGGGTTAGGGTTAGGGTTAGGGTTAGGGTTAGGGTTAGGGTTAGGGTTAGGGTTAGGGTTAGGGTTAGGGTTAGGGTTAGGGTTAGGGTTAGGGTTAGGGTTAGGGTTAGGGTTAGGGTTAGGGTTAGGGTTAGGGTTAGGGTTAGGGTTAGGGTTAGGGTTAGGGTTAGGGTTAGGGTTAGGGTTAGGGTTAGGGTTAGGGTTAGGGTTAGGGTTAGGGTTAGGGTTAGGGTTAGGGTTAGGGTTAGGGTTAGGGTTAGGGTTAGGGTTAGGGTTAGGGTTAGGGTTAGGGTTAGGGTTAGGGTTAGGGTTAGGGTTAGGGTTAGGGTTAGGGTTAGGGTTAGGGTTAGGGTTAGGGTTAGGGTTAGGGTTAGGGTTAGGGTTAGGGTTAGGGTTAGGGTTAGGGTTAGGGTTAGGGTTAGGGTTAGGGTTAGGGTTAGGGTTAGGGTTAGGGTTAGGGTTAGGGTTAGGGTTAGGGTTAGGGTTAGGGTTAGGGTTAGGGTTAGGGTTAGGGTTAGGGTTAGGGTTAGGGTTAGGGTTAGGGTTAGGGTTAGGGTTAGGGTTAGGGTTAGGGTTAGGGTTAGGGTTAGGGTTAGGGTTAGGGTTAGGGTTAGGGTTAGGGTTAGGGTTAGGGTTAGGGTTAGGGTTAGGGTTAGGGTTAGGGTTAGGGTTAGGGTTAGGGTTAGGGTTAGGGTTAGGGTTAGGGTTAGGGTTAGGGTTAGGGTTAGGGTTAGGGTTAGGGTTAGGGTTAGGGTTAGGGTTAGGGTTAGGGTTAGGGTTAGGGTTAGGGTTAGGGTTAGGGTTAGGGTTAGGGTTAGGGTTAGGGTTAGGGTTAGGGTTAGGGTTAGGGTTAGGGTTAGGGTTAGGGTTAGGGTTAGGGTTAGGGTTAGGGTTAGGGTTAGGGTTAGGGTTAGGGTTAGGGTTAGGGTTAGGGTTAGGGTTAGGGTTAGGGTTAGGGTTAGGGTTAGGGTTAGGGTTAGGGTTAGGGTTAGGGTTAGGGTTAGGGTTAGGGTTAGGGTTAGGGTTAGGGTTAGGGTTAGGGTTAGGGTTAGGGTTAGGGTTAGGGTTAGGGTTAGGGTTAGGGTTAGGGTTAGGGTTAGGGTTAGGGTTAGGGTTAGGGTTAGGGTTAGGGTTAGGGTTAGGGTTAGGGTTAGGGTTAGGGTTAGGGTTAGGGTTAGGGTTAGGGTTAGGGTTAGGGTTAGGGTTAGGGTTAGGGTTAGGGTTAGGGTTAGGGTTAGGGTTAGGGTTAGGGTTAGGGTTAGGGTTAGGGTTAGGGTTAGGGTTAGGGTTAGGGTTAGGGTTAGGGTTAGGGTTAGGGTTAGGGTTAGGGTTAGGGTTAGGGTTAGGGTTAGGGTTAGGGTTAGGGTTAGGGTTAGGGTTAGGGTTAGGGTTAGGGTTAGGGTTAGGGTTAGGGTTAGGGTTAGGGTTAGGGTTAGGGTTAGGGTTAGGGTTAGGGTTAGGGTTAGGGTTAGGGTTAGGGTTAGGGTTAGGGTTAGGGTTAGGGTTAGGGTTAGGGTTAGGGTTAGGGTTAGGGTTAGGGTTAGGGTTAGGGTTAGGGTTAGGGTTAGGGTTAGGGTTAGGGTTAGGGTTAGGGTTAGGGTTAGGGTTAGGGTTAGGGTTAGGGTTAGGGTTAGGGTTAGGGTTAGGGTTAGGGTTAGGGTTAGGGTTAGGGTTAGGGTTAGGGTTAGGGTTAGGGTTAGGGTTAGGGTTAGGGTTAGGGTTAGGGTTAGGGTTAGGGTTAGGGTTAGGGTTAGGGTTAGGGTTAGGGTTAGGGTTAGGGTTAGGGTTAGGGTTAGGGTTAGGGTTAGGGTTAGGGTTAGGGTTAGGGTTAGGGTTAGGGTTAGGGTTAGGGTTAGGGTTAGGGTTAGGGTTAGGGTTAGGGTTAGGGTTAGGGTTAGGGTTAGGGTTAGGGTTAGGGTTAGGGTTAGGGTTAGGGTTAGGGTTAGGGTTAGGGTTAGGGTTAGGGTTAGGGTTAGGGTTAGGGTTAGGGTTAGGGTTAGGGTTAGGGTTAGGGTTAGGGTTAGGGTTAGGGTTAGGGTTAGGGTTAGGGTTAGGGTTAGGGTTAGGGTTAGGGTTAGGGTTAGGGTTAGGGTTAGGGTTAGGGTTAGGGTTAGGGTTAGGGTTAGGGTTAGGGTTAGGGTTAGGGTTAGGGTTAGGGTTAGGGTTAGGGTTAGGGTTAGGGTTAGGGTTAGGGTTAGGGTTAGGGTTAGGGTTAGGGTTAGGGTTAGGGTTAGGGTTAGGGTTAGGGTTAGGGTTAGGGTTAGGGTTAGGGTTAGGGTTAGGGTTAGGGTTAGGGTTAGGGTTAGGGTTAGGGTTAGGGTTAGGGTTAGGGTTAGGGTTAGGGTTAGGGTTAGGGTTAGGGTTAGGGTTAGGGTTAGGGTTAGGGTTAGGGTTAGGGTTAGGGTTAGGGTTAGGGTTAGGGTTAGGGTTAGGGTTAGGGTTAGGGTTAGGGTTAGGGTTAGGGTTAGGGTTAGGGTTAGGGTTAGGGTTAGGGTTAGGGTTAGGGTTAGGGTTAGGGTTAGGGTTAGGGTTAGGGTTAGGGTTAGGGTTAGGGTTAGGGTTAGGGTTAGGGTTAGGGTTAGGGTTAGGGTTAGGGTTAGGGTTAGGGTTAGGGTTAGGGTTAGGGTTAGGGTTAGGGTTAGGGTTAGGGTTAGGGTTAGGGTTAGGGTTAGGGTTAGGGTTAGGGTTAGGGTTAGGGTTAGGGTTAGGGTTAGGGTTAGGGTTAGGGTTAGGGTTAGGGTTAGGGTTAGGGTTAGGGTTAGGGTTAGGGTTAGGGTTAGGGTTAGGGTTAGGGTTAGGGTTAGGGTTAGGGTTAGGGTTAGGGTTAGGGTTAGGGTTAGGGTTAGGGTTAGGGTTAGGGTTAGGGTTAGGGTTAGGGTTAGGGTTAGGGTTAGGGTTAGGGTTAGGGTTAGGGTTAGGGTTAGGGTTAGGGTTAGGGTTAGGGTTAGGGTTAGGGTTAGGGTTAGGGTTAGGGTTAGGGTTAGGGTTAGGGTTAGGGTTAGGGTTAGGGTTAGGGTTAGGGTTAGGGTTAGGGTTAGGGTTAGGGTTAGGGTTAGGGTTAGGGTTAGGGTTAGGGTTAGGGTTAGGGTTAGGGTTAGGGTTAGGGTTAGGGTTAGGGTTAGGGTTAGGGTTAGGGTTAGGGTTAGGGTTAGGGTTAGGGTTAGGGTTAGGGTTAGGGTTAGGGTTAGGGTTAGGGTTAGGGTTAGGGTTAGGGTTAGGGTTAGGGTTAGGGTTAGGGTTAGGGTTAGGGTTAGGGTTAGGGTTAGGGTTAGGGTTAGGGTTAGGGTTAGGGTTAGGGTTAGGGTTAGGGTTAGGGTTAGGGTTAGGGTTAGGGTTAGGGTTAGGGTTAGGGTTAGGGTTAGGGTTAGGGTTAGGGTTAGGGTTAGGGTTAGGGTTAGGGTTAGGGTTAGGGTTATGGGTTAGGGTTAGGGTTAGGGTTAGGGTTAGGGTTAGGGTTAGGGTTAGGGTTAGGGTTAGGGTTAGGGTTAGGGTTAGGGTTAGGGTTAGGGTTAGGGTTAGGGTTAGGGTTAGGGTTAGGGTTAGGGTTAGGGTTAGGGTTAGGGTTAGGGTTAGGGTTAGGGTTAGGGTTAGGGTTAGGGTTAGGGTTAGGGTTAGGGTTAGGGTTAGGGTTAGGGTTAGGGTTAGGGTTAGGGTTAGGGTTAGGGTTAGGGTTAGGGTTAGGGTTAGGGTTAGGGTTAGGGTTAGGGTTAGGGTTAGGGTTAGGGTTAGGGTTAGGGTTAGGGTTAGGGTTAGGGTTAGGGTTAGGGTTAGGGTTAGGGTTAGGGTTAGGGTTAGGGTTAGGGTTAGGGTTAGGGTTAGGGTTAGGGTTAGGGTTAGGGTTAGGGTTAGGGTTAGGGTTAGGGTTAGGGTTAGGGTTAGGGTTAGGGTTAGGGTTAGGGTTAGGGTTAGGGTTAGGGTTAGGGTTAGGGTTAGGGTTAGGGTTAGGGTTAGGGTTAGGGTTAGGGTTAGGGTTAGGGTTAGGGTTAGGGTTAGGGTTAGGGTTAGGGTTAGGGTTAGGGTTAGGGTTAGGGTTAGGGTTAGGGTTAGGGTTAGGGTTAGGGTTAGGGTTAGGGTTAGGGTTAGGGTTAGGGTTAGGGTTAGGGTTAGGGTTAGGGTTAGGGTTAGGGTTAGGGTTAGGGTTAGGGTTAGGGTTAGGGTTAGGGTTAGGGTTAGGGTTAGGGTTAGGGTTAGGGTTAGGGTTAGGGTTAGGGTTAGGGTTAGGGTTAGGGTTAGGGTTAGGGTTAGGGTTAGGGTTAGGGTTAGGGTTAGGGTTAGGGTTAGGGTTAGGGTTAGGGTTAGGGTTAGGGTTAGGGTTAGGGTTAGGGTTAGGGTTAGGGTTAGGGTTAGGGTTAGGGTTAGGGTTAGGGTTAGGGTTAGGGTTAGGGTTAGGGTTAGGGTTAGGGTTAGGGTTAGGGTTAGGGTTAGGGTTAGGGTTAGGGTTAGGGTTAGGGTTAGGGTTAGGGTTAGGGTTAGGGTTAGGGTTAGGGTTAGGGTTAGGGTTAGGGTTAGGGTTAGGGTTAGGGTTAGGGTTAGGGTTAGGGTTAGGGTTAGGGTTAGGGTTAGGGTTAGGGTTAGGGTTAGGGTTAGGGTTAGGGTTAGGGTTAGGGTTAGGGTTAGGGTTAGGGTTAGGGTTAGGGTTAGGGTTAGGGTTAGGGTTAGGGTTAGGGTTAGGGTTAGGGTTAGGGTTAGGGTTAGGGTTAGGGTTAGGGTTAGGGTTAGGGTTAGGGTTAGGGTTAGGGTTAGGG
>NC_134143.1:76602500-76607989 GCF_033958435.1 Carettochelys insculpta | reverse complement strand
TAACCCTAACCCTAACCCTAACCCTAACCCTAACCCTAACCCTAACCCTAACCCTAACCCTAACCCTAACCCTAACCCTAACCCTAACCCTAACCCTAACCCTAACCCTAACCCTAACCCTAACCCTAACCCTAACCCTAACCCTAACCCTAACCCTAACCCTAACCCTAACCCTAACCCTAACCCTAACCCTAACCCTAACCCTAACCCTAACCCTAACCCTAACCCTAACCCTAACCCTAACCCTAACCCTAACCCTAACCCTAACCCTAACCCTAACCCTAACCCTAACCCTAACCCTAACCCTAACCCTAACCCTAACCCTAACCCTAACCCTAACCCTAACCCTAACCCTAACCCTAACCCTAACCCTAACCCTAACCCTAACCCTAACCCTAACCCTAACCCTAACCCTAACCCTAACCCTAACCCTAACCCTAACCCTAACCCTAACCCTAACCCTAACCCTAACCCTAACCCTAACCCTAACCCTAACCCTAACCCTAACCCTAACCCTAACCCTAACCCTAACCCTAACCCTAACCCTAACCCTAACCCTAACCCTAACCCTAACCCTAACCCTAACCCTAACCCTAACCCTAACCCTAACCCTAACCCTAACCCTAACCCTAACCCTAACCCTAACCCTAACCCTAACCCTAACCCTAACCCTAACCCTAACCCTAACCCTAACCCTAACCCTAACCCTAACCCTAACCCTAACCCTAACCCTAACCCTAACCCTAACCCTAACCCTAACCCTAACCCTAACCCTAACCCTAACCCTAACCCTAACCCTAACCCTAACCCTAACCCTAACCCTAACCCTAACCCTAACCCTAACCCTAACCCTAACCCTAACCCTAACCCTAACCCTAACCCTAACCCTAACCCTAACCCTAACCCTAACCCTAACCCTAACCCTAACCCTAACCCTAACCCTAACCCTAACCCTAACCCTAACCCTAACCCTAACCCTAACCCTAACCCTAACCCTAACCCTAACCCTAACCCTAACCCTAACCCTAACCCTAACCCTAACCCTAACCCTAACCCTAACCCTAACCCTAACCCTAACCCTAACCCTAACCCTAACCCTAACCCTAACCCTAACCCTAACCCTAACCCTAACCCTAACCCTAACCCTAACCCTAACCCTAACCCTAACCCTAACCCTAACCCTAACCCTAACCCTAACCCTAACCCTAACCCTAACCCTAACCCTAACCCTAACCCTAACCCTAACCCTAACCCTAACCCTAACCCTAACCCTAACCCTAACCCTAACCCTAACCCTAACCCTAACCCTAACCCTAACCCTAACCCTAACCCTAACCCTAACCCTAACCCTAACCCTAACCCTAACCCTAACCCTAACCCTAACCCTAACCCTAACCCTAACCCTAACCCTAACCCTAACCCTAACCCTAACCCTAACCCTAACCCTAACCCTAACCCTAACCCTAACCCTAACCCTAACCCTAACCCTAACCCTAACCCTAACCCTAACCCTAACCCTAACCCTAACCCTAACCCTAACCCTAACCCTAACCCTAACCCTATCCCTAACCCTAACCCTAACCCTAACCCTAACCCTAACCCTAACCCTAACCCTAACCCTAACCCTAACCCTAACCCTAACCCTAACCCTAACCCTAACCCTAACCCTAACCCTAACCCTAACCCTAACCCTAACCCTAACCCTAACCCTAACCCTAACCCTAACCCTAACCCTAACCCTAACCCTAACCCTAACCCTAACCCTAACCCTAACCCTAACCCTAACCCTAACCCTAACCCTAACCCTAACCCTAACCCTAACCCTAACCCTAACCCTAACCCTAACCCTAACCCTAACCCTAACCCTAACCCTAACCCTAACCCTAACCCTAACCCTAACCCTAACCCTAACCCTAACCCTAACCCTAACCCTAACCCTAACCCTAACCCTAACCCTAACCCTAACCCTAACCCTAACCCTAACCCTAACCCTAACCCTAACCCTAACCCTAACCCTAACCCTAACCCTAACCCTAACCCTAACCCTAACCCTAACCCTAACCCTAACCCTAACCCTAACCCTAACCCTAACCCTAACCCTAACCCTAACCCTAACCCTAACCCTAACCCTAACCCTAACCCTAACCCTAACCCTAACCCTAACCCTAACCCTAACCCTAACCCTAACCCTAACCCTAACCCTAACCCTAACCCTAACCCTAACCCTAACCCTAACCCTAACCCTAACCCTAACCCTAACCCTAACCCTAACCCTAACCCTAACCCTAACCCTAACCCTAACCCTAACCCTAACCCTAACCCTAACCCTAACCCTAACCCTAACCCTAACCCTAACCCTAACCCTAACCCTAACCCTAACCCTAACCCTAACCCTAACCCTAACCCTAACCCTAACCCTAACCCTAACCCTAACCCTAACCCTAACCCTAACCCTAACCCTAACCCTAACCCTAACCCTAACCCTAACCCTAACCCTAACCCTAACCCTAACCCTAACCCTAACCCTAACCCTAACCCTAACCCTAACCCTAACCCTAACCCTAACCCTAACCCTAACCCTAACCCTAACCCTAACCCTAACCCTAACCCTAACCCTAACCCTAACCCTAACCCTAACCCTAACCCTAACCCTAACCCTAACCCTAACCCTAACCCTAACCCTAACCCTAACCCTAACCCTAACCCTAACCCTAACCCTAACCCTAACCCTAACCCTAACCCTAACCCTAACCCTAACCCTAACCCTAACCCTAACCCTAACCCTAACCCTAACCCTAACCCTAACCCTAACCCTAACCCTAACCCTAACCCTAACCCTAACCCTAACCCTAACCCTAACCCTAACCCTAACCCTAACCCTAACCCTAACCCTAACCCTAACCCTAACCCTAACCCTAACCCTAACCCTAACCCTAACCCTAACCCTAACCCTAACCCTAACCCTAACCCTAACCCTAACCCTAACCCTAACCCTAACCCTAACCCTAACCCTAACCCTAACCCTAACCCTAACCCTAACCCTAACCCTAACCCTAACCCTAACCCTAACCCTAACCCTAACCCTAACCCTAACCCTAACCCTAACCCTAACCCTAACCCTAACCCTAACCCTAACCCTAACCCTAACCCTAACCCTAACCCTAACCCTAACCCTAACCCTAACCCTAACCCTAACCCTAACCCTAACCCTAACCCTAACCCTAACCCTAACCCTAACCCTAACCCTAACCCTAACCCTAACCCTAACCCTAACCCTAACCCTAACCCTAACCCTAACCCTAACCCTAACCCTAACCCTAACCCTAACCCTAACCCTAACCCTAACCCTAACCCTAACCCTAACCCTAACCCTAACCCTAACCCTAACCCTAACCCTAACCCTAACCCTAACCCTAACCCTAACCCTAACCCTAACCCTAACCCTAACCCTAACCCTAACCCTAACCCTAACCCTAACCCTAACCCTAACCCTAACCCTAACCCTAACCCTAACCCTAACCCTAACCCTAACCCTAACCCTAACCCTAACCCTAACCCTAACCCTAACCCTAACCCTAACCCTAACCCTAACCCTAACCCTAACCCTAACCCTAACCCTAACCCTAACCCTAACCCTAACCCTAACCCTAACCCTAACCCTAACCCTAACCCTAACCCTAACCCTAACCCTAACCCTAACCCTAACCCTAACCCTAACCCTAACCCTAACCCTAACCCTAACCCTAACCCTAACCCTAACCCTAACCCTAACCCTAACCCTAACCCTAACCCTAACCCTAACCCTAACCCTAACCCTAACCCTAACCCTAACCCTAACCCTAACCCTAACCCTAACCCTAACCCTAACCCTAACCCTAACCCTAACCCTAACCCTAACCCTAACCCTAACCCTAACCCTAACCCTAACCCTAACCCTAACCCTAACCCTAACCCTAACCCTAACCCTAACCCTAACCCTAACCCTAACCCTAACCCTAACCCTAACCCTAACCCTAACCCTAACCCTAACCCTAACCCTAACCCTAACCCTAACCCTAACCCTAACCCTAACCCTAACCCTAACCCTAACCCTAACCCTAACCCTAACCCTAACCCTAACCCTAACCCTAACCCTAACCCTAACCCTAACCCTAACCCTAACCCTAACCCTAACCCTAACCCTAACCCTAACCCTAACCCTAACCCTAACCCTAACCCTAACCCTAACCCTAACCCTAACCCTAACCCTAACCCTAACCCTAACCCTAACCCTAACCCTAACCCTAACCCTAACCCTAACCCTAACCCTAACCCTAACCCTAACCCTAACCCTAACCCTAACCCTAACCCTAACCCTAACCCTAACCCTAACCCTAACCCTAACCCTAACCCTAACCCTAACCCTAACCCTAACCCTAACCCTAACCCTAACCCTAACCCTAACCCTAACCCTAACCCTAACCCTAACCCTAACCCTAACCCTAACCCTAACCCTAACCCTAACCCTAACCCTAACCCTAACCCTAACCCTAACCCTAACCCTAACCCTAACCCTAACCCTAACCCTAACCCTAACCCTAACCCTAACCCTAACCCTAACCCTAACCCTAACCCTAACCCTAACCCTAACCCTAACCCTAACCCTAACCCTAACCCTAACCCTAACCCTAACCCTAACCCTAACCCTAACCCTAACCCTAACCCTAACCCTAACCCTAACCCTAACCCTAACCCTAACCCTAACCCTAACCCTAACCCTAACCCTAACCCTAACCCTAACCCTAACCCTAACCCTAACCCTAACCCTAACCCTAACCCTAACCCTAACCCTAACCCTAACCCTAACCCTAACCCTAACCCTAACCCTAACCCTAACCCTAACCCTAACCCTAACCCTAACCCTAACCCTAACCCTAACCCTAACCCTAACCCTAACCCTAACCCTAACCCTAACCCTAACCCTAACCCTAACCCTAACCCTAACCCTAACCCTAACCCTAACCCTAACCCTAACCCTAACCCTAACCCTAACCCTAACCCTAACCCTAACCCTAACCCTAACCCTAACCCTAACCCTAACCCTAACCCTAACCCTAACCCTAACCCTAACCCTAACCCTAACCCTAACCCTAACCCTAACCCTAACCCTAACCCTAACCCTAACCCTAACCCTAACCCTAACCCTAACCCTAACCCTAACCCTAACCCTAACCCTAACCCTAACCCTAACCCTAACCCTAACCCTAACCCTAACCCTAACCCTAACCCTAACCCTAACCCTAACCCTAACCCTAACCCTAACCCTAACCCTAACCCTAACCCTAACCCTAACCCTAACCCTAACCCTAACCCTAACCCTAACCCTAACCCTAACCCTAACCCTAACCCTAACCCTAACCCTAACCCTAACCCTAACCCTAACCCTAACCCTAACCCTAACCCTAACCCTAACCCTAACCCTAACCCTAACCCTAACCCTAACCCTAACC